>NC_137256.1:27269978-27310105 GCF_965637545.1 Phallusia mammillata | reverse complement strand
CAAACATTTGATGGAAAAACGAGTCCGACAAACTTCGAGGGAAAAATACCCGTTTTAGGGGGCTAGCGGGGTAAATACTGCGGTTATCAACAAAAACAAAGTGGGATGCACATCTACATAACTATATCTACAATCTGTGCAAATTTCAACCAAATCCATCAAACATTTGATGGAAAAACGAGTCCGACAAACTTCGAGGGAGAAATACCCGTTTTAGGGGGCTAGCGGGGTAAATACTGCGGTTATCAACAAAAACAAAGTGGGATGCACATCTACATAACTACATCTACCATCTGTTTAAATTTCATCCAAATCCATCAAACATTTGATGGAAAAACGAGTCCGACAAACTTCAAGGGAAAAATACCCGTTTTAGGGGGCTAGCGGGGTAAATACTGCGGTTATCAACAAAAACAAAGTGGGATGCACATCTACATAACTATATCTACAATCTGTGCAAATTTCAACCAAATCCATCAAACATTTGATGGAAAAACGAGTCGGACAAACTTCGGGAAGAAAAAAAAGGAAGAAAAAAAAGGAAAAAAACAAGAAAAAAAAAACATTTCGAGTAAAATCAATATGTGTCCCCTTCAGGGAAGGGGACCCATAATTAAAGATAATTTTATTGTGTGTTTTAAAACAATGCTTTACTATAAGTTAGAGTTTCACAAAATGTGGCAATACAGCAGCTTGTCCCTGTCGAGATAAAAGTTTATGCAGTCAGAGCATCTTTTAAAATTAACATACTGGCAACTGTGATATAAATATAAGAGACCATCTATAGATCAAATTCCTTTTGTTGCGTTTGGCTTCTTCTTAGGGACTTAAAAATATACATACTACATGTTTAGAAGATATATGAGTTCAGCTGCTATACTGTTTGTATGCATGTTGTTTAAAAACAATCCATAGTCTTAACATGCAACAATGTATGGTGATGTGACAAACTGTCAGAACCAAGTGGTTAAGTTAAATCTATGGATGCGATTAGACACCAATCTCTACTTTTATGCACCAGTGAATGGGATATTGGGAGACACTTATTAGTGATGGGACGATACCAGGTTTTGAAGCGAGTACCGATACCGAGTACGAGTACCACATGTATATACCTTCGATACCGAGTACGATTACCGAGTACTTAGGTGTAGTGTTGTACTTAGTTGTATACCACTGGCTAATTTATCTGCCATGGTCGGGGTACAGGCATGCACACACACATGCTGAAAAATGTAATCTCCACGTGATAGCGAAAAAAATATACGTAAACTGGCGGAACTTTTTTCCAATTTTGTGCTGTCCGAAGCAAATATTGGCATAAAGTTCCCCCGTATTCCTATGGTGTAAGTCGGCCTTTAGTACTCGCACGTTGGTATCGAAAACTGAGGCAAAATATTTCGATACCGAGTACGAGTATCGATACCACTGAAATCGTTCGATACCATCGATACCGAGTACCGAGTACCGGGTACTCGTCCCATCACTAACACTTATATTTCTTTAAACTGTAATTTACATACAAAACCATTGGCACACTGGTGGACGTTGTTGAATAGGGACCTGTGATGTGGGAGCCTGCCTCGTATGTTGCACTTTGTCACAGCAATCAGAGTCTTCAAACTTACGGAGTCTGTCTGTTTATCTGCTGGGGTCGCTTGTTGTGCAGCAGAACTTCCAGGCGGCGAACCAACCACTTCCTCCATCTTGGAAATCTACACAAATGTACACAAACTTAAATAAACATTTAACTCCACAATATTTAGTGTAAATCTAATTATCAAATTATATGCAGCAAGATATTTTAAGTTGTGTCACTAAATACTCATTTTTGCTGAGTCATCTTATGTTTTATAGCTTGATGACGAAATGCAGTTGTGCATGACAATGCTGGAATTCATTTTAATCAATTTTCTACCAAAATCAGCTCCATCCTATTAAAGAAAACTTTACATGGAAATTGCATCATGCACATTTCATAGTAATTTAAGATACATGGGTCTATGTCTCTTTCAAGTCCAGAAAAAAAATGATGGCTTATGGTAAATTGGAGGCAAAAATGTTAAGTGATTAAAAAACAAAAATCACATAAACTTCCTACACCAAATGTTTTCAAAGATGTTTTATATACCAACAACTGCTTCAATGTGTCGTTGATCATTGAATAAGTTGTTGTCCAGAATACTGAAGCATGTAGCAACCACATAAATTTATATATCTACTACTATATGCTTAAGACCTGACATGAATATGTTTGCGTGTTGCAATTACATTTACTAACCCAGATCCGTATATATTTACCTCAGTTTCGATGGAAACTGTCATTTATTAAAACATTTTACTCTTACTTGTCTTATTACTTATCACACACAAATGAGAAAATCCTACCCTTTAGCAAAAACCAGTCCATATATGTTTTGTTTCTTCTGAATTTGCCAATTGGGTTGTAGGGACCCATAATTAAACTATACTGCGTGTTATAAAACACCGAAATAGATTGCAATACAGTGTTTTTAACTTTGTCGAGCTTGCAGACCGATTACATTTTTAACCAAGATTTACAGGACTGTGATTAAACGGATCTCTTTGTTGTTTTTGTTTTTACTGTTTTAAGTCTGAATTAATCTGTCACGTGAAATTGGAAATATTCTGTCTGAAACTTTTCAAAAAACCTGATGCACCAGCAGATGAAAAACATAATCTCATTGAAGCTTAATGACTGTTATGTTTCACAACCCACAAATAATTAATCCACATGAACCTTTTTTGCAGTCCGTCCACTGATTTGTTTATTGTTGTTATTTTGGTAACATCCATAGATTCTCAGCTGCATCCATAAAAAGCTTTTTCTGTGGCACTGGAACGAACATGGTGATGAAGAAACTGATATTTCATATTGATAAGTGATATAACATTCAGATGAAGGTAATCCAAATGGTTCAGGGATGCCAAAAGTTGGACAGTGATCCAAGAACCGACCAAATAAGGAAGTTTTTCACCTGTTTGTAGAAATGTAACTTGTTAATAGTGTTTTGGTTTTAAACACCAAAAAAAACAATATCAGAGAAGCAAAGATTACAACATTCACACAATTTTAATCATAAATTTAATATGACAGATATTATTATGCGAGTTACAGTTGTTCGTTACAAGCCTGCTAGAAAGCCAGGATGAATTTTAAACCTTTCAATTCAACTGGTTAACTATAAGTTAGAGTTTCACAAAATGTGGCAGTACAGCAGCTTGTCCCTGTCGAGATAAAAGTTTATGCAACCAGAGCATCTTTTAAAATGTACATACCGACTACTGTGATACAATAAACCATGTATTGATACAATTGCCTTTGTGACTTTTGCTTCTTTAGTAACAAATTTTAGGGGCTTAAAAATATACATATTACATGCTTAGGAGATATTAGAGTCTAGCGGCTAGACTGTTTGTATGCATGTTGTTTAAAAGCAATCCACAGTCTTAACATGTAACAATGTAAATAGTGATGTGACAAACTACAAGAAGCTAGAGGTTAAGTTCTATGGATGTAATTTTATGCACCAACGAATTAGATGTTATGGAATAAACATCATTTCCTTAAAACTGTAATTTACACAAAAACCACTGGTGGCCCTTGTTAAAATAGGGACCTGTGATGTGGGCATAGACATAGGTTGTGCATCCCTGCTCTATCTACATACCTGCACATGTAGGAGAAACATTGTGTTGTTGCAATTCCATTGATATTCTACGTGAATTGCATTGATGAAACATTCTGTCGAGAAACCTGCGTCATATAAAAAGATGTATATGTGAATGAGTGACAAAGATTTTACAAATGTTTGTATGATAAGGTGTGGAATATAACACTAAATTCTCCCTCTGCCCCCGTAGACCAACATTATATATATATATATATTACAGCTGTCGCCAAATATATGCAACATATTTCATTGTGATACAAAACTAGAAGGGTGGCTTAGCACATATTGCCCTTGCATATACACTATAACCTATTTTAAAACATAAATATATTTCCTATGCTTATTTTGTATTGGGTCCCATATTAGCCATTGTCTTTTATAACTTTAGTCGTTTCTGCAGGCAAAAACTCATGGGTCCCCACACATGTAAAGTTGAAAAAAATGCAATTCAAGAGATAACCATGAGAAAGTGAGGTGATGTAAGGTAAAACACAGTGATCGGCACTGGGCTTAAATAATAATACTATGAATACAAGCTATAAAATTAGATTCACCCCAGATATTGTTTGAAGTATGTCCTATTTAACGTTTTAAAAAACTGACCCATTTTAGGGGACTAGTAGAGCAACTAATTGGGTTTGACACACAAACTAAAAAATATGTAAAAACCACAATGACTCAATCAATAGTACTGCAAAATTTCAGCCCAATCCGCCAATGTTTAAAATTTCGACCACTAGAGGTGTTTTGAGCAACAACCGTTAATGTTTCTGACGTCATAGGGCTGTTAACAAGCCCCTAACTGCCGTGGCGCAAAAACGACCACCAAGCAACGGTCCACCCATGAGCAACATACAACTGGTTGCCCTTGTAACACTATTGCTCCAAAGAAATCTTTCGTTTGTGGTGACCAGTAACATACAAATACGTTTTACACTTTAGGGGCTTGTGGGGTAAATGTTAGGACTACAGGGTTAAACACAACAATCGACACATATAAATGGCATACTATACAAGAAATCCAAATTTCAGCCAATTCTGACACTGTTTAAAAACTCACCCATTTTAACGGGGTAAATAACAGGGGTAAATAACAGGGTTATCAACAAAACAAAGTGGGTTGCACATCTACATAACTATATCTACCAACTGTGTAAATTTGAGCCAAATCCATCAAACATTTGATGGTAAAACGAGTCGGACAAACTTCGGGGTAAAAACACCCATTTTAGGGGGCGAGTGGGGTAAATACTGGGGTTATCAACAAAAACAAAGTGGGATGTACATCTACATAACTACATCTACCATCTGTGTAAATTTCATCCAATTCCATCAAGGATTTGATGGAAAAACGAGTCGGACAAACTTTGGGTAGAAGAAAAAAAAAGAAAAAAAAGAAAAACAAACAAAAACATTTTGAGTAAATTCAATATGAGTCCCCTTTAGGGAAGGGAACCCAAAATAACCAAAAACCTTGCAACTCTATACCAACAAGAAAATAGCCCTATTGAATGGGTGAATATCATTTTTTGAGTATGTCTTATACCTGAGAATAGAACTAAGTTTTGTCATGTATAATACACAGCTAACAATGTATTGACAAACCAATACATAACAAACACCATTGTTTTAATCTACTATTGTCACACAGCCAATGAATTGTTCACATTCATTACAATTATAAAACAGCCTAAAGCAGTTTTGGAATTTAAACAATTGCAAAATGGTTTAAAGCAAACTAATGTTGTTGCATAGAGAAACAGGCATTTCTTTTTTGTGATATATATTCAAAGTGGCATTATTGCACACAAACAAGCAATCATTTTTATTTGTAATAGTAGCAGAAGACCCTGGTAGTAAAAATGCTTTTGTGATATACCTTAACATTTCAAAGTTGGGACCTATGACTTTAGGCCTGTATATATTTTACATTTTCTCAAACATTAACAATTAACGGAACCAATAAACATGCAGTCCTTATTTTTGTGATGGCCACAATAGGATTTGAAAACATACTGATAACTACATGAGATAGCAGCTATACATGGTGTGCCAAAAATCACAAATTTGTCACATTTGACTTTGTTTTGATGTAAATACAGTTTTAATGCATGGAATTTAGTGCAACTAGCACTTAGCAACAAATTGCAAACTTATTTCAGATTTTTAGCGCAATTTTTTTTTCATTTAAACCCCTTATTTCACAATTAACAATTAAATAAACCAATACAAAAGGATACAACACCTCCAAGTAAAGAAAGTATGTGTTTATGTACCAACAATATTGTCAATACCAAGCTAGGAAACCATCAGCAGTTTTAACACTGAGGTCCACTGTCCTTTACCTAGAGCTTAAAATCATTCTAGCAATCTATTAAGTATCAGACTGTGTTACTCATTATGTAGAATGCGAAGTAAAGGAGTATATATACTGCTGAATGCCGTTTAATTGAAGTAACAAATGCAATTTTTCATTGGAAACGGCAACATCAATCCAAGTTTTGCGAAAGTAAATATTCAGCCTAATGAACTGCAAGTCCTATGTAATGAACCAAAGATAACGTCAACAAGCCCATTATCGTCAAAAATATTTAAATGTATAAAACCAACCTACGTATATAAGTTGTGGGATTTGAGCAGCAACATACCACCTGGCTACTTCAAAGTTCGTGACACAACCCTGGGACGAAATATCAAAAAAACTAGATGCCAATGACCAACAAAAAAAACAAATATTTCAACTGAAGTGAACTAGGCAATCCCTTGTTACCAGCTGTACTGATGAGACCATATGGTCAAAACTTATGGTTGCACTTTTACACAGGTAAGTAGAAAAATATGAACATAACTTTTTTTGAAACAGTTAAAAACTAACATGGTAAATTGGTTACCTCAAAACAGTGTCAGAAAGTTGAGATGGCTTCACATAAGTAATAAATCTATATGTGCAGAGCAGAGACATTTGGCTTAATCCACGATCTGTCCAACATAGTAGAGTTCTTGCAATATATATTAGGATCAGTTAAAACTAACCTATTTTTTGTTCAATGGGTAGCTGTGGAAAAAAACAAAATAAGTAACAATTATTTAATACAAACAAAAAAGGTAAATGAATCGTTTTGTTTCACATCATTTTTCGCTGTTTACTTAACTTGATGTGCTTTATCCAACTATTGCAAAATGTAACTGATGTTTTGACAAAATACGAATACCGTTAAAACAATAACACAGTATCAAATACAGCACCAACTGTTTTCTAAAATACAGTTTACTGAACCAGTCGCAGCCGATGCGGATTAATTCGTCTTCAAGTTTACTGTTGGCGAATAATGATAAGAGATGTTTCACGGGTAATCCCCAAATTTTGCCGCGCAAATAAAATAAACTTGCACACACAATTGTTTTTCTGTGATATCATAATAGGGCAAATAAGTAATGCTTTATACTTAAAAATAAGGCCAAAAATGATGTACATTAAAAAGCAGTAGGCGATTTATTTTTGTGAAAAAATATTTTCTAATTTGAATTCGAACGCAACCGTCGACGATGCGCGCTTAAACCAAAAACGTTTCGCGACGTTTTCGCAACGTTTTTTCACCATGAGGTTTTTGTTTTGCGTTGGATGCTCGACGTTACGCGTGGTAAGTTTTGTTCAATTTGTTGTTTTTTTGTTTTACTTAAGTTTTCTTAAGGTAAAGTAATCAGAAATATTCAACTATTTGTAAAGAATAAAAAAATGCAATACCTAATGTAATAATGGTATTAAAAATCTGAAATGCATCTATTTATGTGTTTGTTTGTTTGTTTGCAGATTTTTGTATATCTGCGATGTGTCCATCTTGCATTCATTCTTCGTCAATCAACCAACATCTCTCAACTTCAAATATTTAATTGTATGTAAACATATGAGTCTGTCGTGGGTCAACTGGGTTTGCGGAACTGATAGGCCTAACTTAGGTTAACTGGCGCTAGGGTGAGTGACCTATTCTTTGCCGAGGTTGACTCGTGAAGGAAGTCTTCCTCGGTGGTCAAAGAATGGTCCAAGTCTGTAGGAGTGCTACTATGTCAGAAAGTTGGCGCTAGGGTTACAGCTAGAGTAGCGCTCGTTAACTAAGATTAGGTTAGGTAACATAGGTGGGGTACGTTTGGGATTGACGCGCCACTTAGGGAATTTAGCTTAGATCGTTTTCTAGCTAGGTGTGGCGCGTTGCTAAATGGCTTTAGCTAAACTAAGGTGTGCATAGAAACACGACTTGGCATGGCCTCCACCGCATGCGCTTGCCGCGGTGCAGGCGGGACCGAGTACCGGACACAGTTACTCTCAATGAAGGCTTTGGCTCGAAAGCCTGAGGGGGCCGACATAGCATTTCGCCAGAAAAGTCCCGTGAGCCACCCTGATACGGCGCAAACTGTTGTTAAATTTTCCCATCCCTTCCTTTGCGTAATTCATTTGGGTCCTTGAAAGGGGGGTCTCGCAGGGCAGAAACAGTGATCTCATGTTGTTATACGCTGTAATCATCACTGGACTCTTTAACAAAAACTTCTGCGCCTATATTAATTGTAAAGATAGGGTTATTGTGGATTTGTTTTTGGGTTTTGACCAGCTTTTGTTGTTCTTGCTTGTATTTCCGTTACACTTTTCTTTCCATTGAAAGGAAATTTGTACTAGATATAAAGCAAGGATATAACTCACTTGTTCGTTTTAGTAAACTTATCTAGTAGCCAATAAATGCGCCTAAAAATGTCCCTTATTCCACTTGTGCTGGTCAAGCCTGTTTTTTTTGTGTGGATTTAGATTAACTTAATTACTAGTTCAGTTCCGTAACCTACTTGGCCAGGCCACCTAGTCATAATGGGGGAATGACTGCTCGGGTGGTTGTAAAACACGACAGACTCACTTTTAACCTTTATAGGCTATTTTGCGACGTTCGTATGCAGGACAGTTAGTTAAGGCAAGTTTGTATTGTGTTTTTTACGTCGGCCGTACAGGGACGGTGGTGGTTTAAACGCTTTTTAGACTTTCCTACTGATGATGCCTGAACTTCTTGATTGAGGTTGGTTATGAACCAATAGCAACTACCATCAATATTATTGTGACTTAAATTTTGCTTGCGTTTTCCCTCTTTCATCAACAAAAATGTGTGCGGAGTTTACTTTAACTATCCTTTTTTTCTTTTTAAGTAGACCAGTTCTTGGGGGGTGTTGTGCCTTTTTACATCAGCCGACAGATTCTTTAAACGTCATTACAGTATTGTGTTTGTTTATGCGTCACTCTAACCACCTGAACCACCATCGTCAAGTGCTCAGAAAGTAGTAAAAAGTCAGAATTGAGACCTCGGTCTGTACACTCTCATCTATCATTTACTTCATTCCAGGTGTGTACTACTTGTGTTAAATACTTTACTATCAGATGTCATAACAGTTTTGTTTTATCTTTCAGGACCTGCCTTTGATTGATCTATTGTGTTACATAAATTTGGTTCAATTCAATCTTTGTTATTGAGCATTTCTACATTTCCAAGGTAAAGTGTATGTGTCATTGTACATTAATGACTTTTTCATATTTAGGGTATTAATATATTTCCGTAGTTTTTTTGCAGGTTTTAACAAATTGTTGTGTTTTATAGGAATGTATTAGTTACCTTTTAGTTAAGAATAACTTTTTCACAGGTTCTAACATTATCTTATAAACATCTTTTCAGGTTTTAATCATTATTTAACATTTTGCAGGTTTTGACATTTATTCTCACTTTCAAGGTTAACAGTTTACATATTTTTTGTTGTTAACAGGTTTAGGGTGTTTGTTTTTGAAGATTAACAGTTTATTTTAATTGCCTGATTTGCAGATTACATGGTTTTTTGTTGTTCACAGGTTTAGGGTGTTTGTTTATATTGGTTAACTTTTTATTTTAATTTGCCTGATTTACAGATTACATGTTTTTTGTTGTTCACAGGTTTAGGGTATTTGTTTATGAAGGTTAACAATTTATTTTCACTTTCCTAATTTACAGATTACATGTTTTTTGTTGTTTACAGGTTAAGGGTGTTTGTTTATGAAGGTTAACAGTTTATTTTAACTTTCAAGATTAAAAGATTACATTTTTTTTGTTGTTCACAGGTTTAGGAATTTAGGGCGTTTGTTTATAAAGGTTAACAGTTTATTTTAACTTTCAAGATTAAAAGTTTACATGTTTTTTTGTTGTTCACAGGTTTAGAAATTTAGGACATTTGTTTATGAAGGTTAACAGTTTATTATAACTTTCAAGATTAAAAGTTTACATGTTTTTTGTTGTTCACAGGTTTAGGAATTTAGGGCGTTTGTTTATGAAGGTTAACAGTTTATTTTTCCCTATTTACAGATTAAACGATTTTGGTTGTTTACAGGTTTAGGAATTCAGGATGTTTTTATAATAAGAATAATCTTTTTTGTCTTTCCAGGTTTATGGATTATTTCTTTTGTTAACAGGTGTAGGAAGTTGCCTGTGTTAGGTGGTTTACAGTTTCTTTGTGTAATCAGATCTACGGTTTTCAGACTCGTATATTAGCAGTTAACTGTTTGTTCACAAGTTTGCAGCTGTTTGCTGGCTTGGTTCTTTTTGTGTTTCAGGCATAGGGCTTTTGCTGTTCTTGTTGGTGTGAAATACAATTAAATAGATTGCAACTGATGCTAATTGACCAATATTGTTGTAAGTACTTGCATAAACATTATCAAAGTAAACTCGTTTTACTTCTGTAGCTACATTTTCAGAACTTCCATCAATTCAATCTGACTTTCTGTACATTGGGAGATCAGTCAATGAGAAACTGCATCAGGTACTATGCTTATTTAGCAATATTCATAAACCTAAATGTTTTCATAGGATTTAGAGTGTAAGTGTATATGAGTGGTCACAACCTGCAGTAGAGCTAACACACCTTAATGCACACATGTAAAATTAGTATTGTTTTTTTTACACATTTATTTAACAAAAATACACATTTATGTAACACATTTTGCTTGCAATCATTTATTAGTTGTGACCCTGTTTACAAATAAAATGTTGTCCAAGCTATATATTTTGCCGCATATCTACCAAATTCAATAGTTATCACTGACATAAATGATAATGAGATATTCGTAATTTAATTTTACCTTTGTATTTCATACCACATGAACCACTAAACGAGATGGATCTTTATGCAAGAAAAACAACAAGGAAGTACTCTAGTGGTTCCCTCAAAGATGCAACACTAGGGAATCAACAAGGTACAAAATTTAATTTGGTACTTTTGCATGTCACTGAAGTTTAACAAATACATTCAAATTCAGTTAACCGCATAACTTTGTTGTGCGATTAAACAAGCACTTCAATCTTTTCTTGTTAAATGATTGGTTTAATGAACCATATGCAACCACGTGCAATAAAATGAAATTGTTTTCAACATAAACTGTTTCCTTTTAGTAAAAAACTGGTTAGAGGGATTACATTTTAGTGAATGGTCTAGTAACTTGAAAAGCTTTTGTTGTTGCTATATGATTTGTGCTTGGTGTGTATTTTAAACCCAATACTTCTGAATTTCAGACAACATGACCTTCAACAGCAAAAGATTTTGATGCAAAATACTCTACAAGCTGTTCTGCGAAATCAACCTCTTGTTAACTAAGAAACTTGACAACTGAATTAGGCAGCCTAAGTTGTCTGTATATATGTACAGTGGGGCAACCTTTACTGCTCATGTGGGATAGATAAAATTAAATAACATTGATATTGACTTTGCTGATACATGCACACAAGTGCAAACATATTTTGAATTAGGAAACGTTTGTTCGTACTGTTTGTTTAGCTTTTTAATGTGACTATTGCAAAATCGTGTATGTCAATTGTTGAACAACATAATCACATTGTCAAAACATTTCTTTCTATTGTAAATTCGTAGTATTATTTTTTAATTATTTTGATGTAATAGACACAAAAAAGTTATCAGTTTAATGCAGTTATCTGTCCATGTAACAAATTATTACAACTTTGTTTTTTTTTAATTACTCAGCCACAGGTCTGGCTGCTGCGCTTTTAAACATTTAAGTATGTTTTTGTCACAAGGTCCGCAGCTATTTTTCTTATTCTGGTCCATATTGCAAATGCTGATAATATAACAAACTGTGTTCAATAGTCAGTTTCATGTTACTCTATACCAGTGGTTCTCAACCTTTTTAAGTTTGCTGACCGGTAAACTTGCAAAACAAATTTTGCGGACCGGTGGATTTCAAAATGAACCCAAAATGTAATCACGACAAAAATATGCAATTCAAAAAAAGTATGAAAAATCAACTTTATGGAAGTTTACTGCTGTCTATTTGATATCATACGTGTTAAACGCGGTTCTAAGGATGTTTTTGCAAGAAAGTTGACTTCCAAACGATTTCTCTGCCTTCAACATCTTGCATTTTGCAATTGAGATATAAAATTGTAATAAATTTGGCGGACCGGCAGGAAAGTTGACGCGGACGCGGAAGTTGACGCGGAGTTGACGCGGATTTTTGCCACTGTGAATCTCGTATTACATAAACATCCATAGTATTGTACTATCATGCTGTAGGGTTTTTATTACACTGCATTAGGGTTACCATATCTGCATGAGCTAAATTCTGGACCATTTCAATAAATGTCTTCTGTAACGCATAATAATATGTTACAAAACATGCCTTTTCACAAGATTCTCTGTTCTTAAACAGCAAAAATTATCACCAAATTGCTTATATACATACTGATTAAGTTATTTTTGCATAAATGTTAAGAGGTTTCATTCATCAAAAACAGCAAAAACCTTTGTGTACTCCTTAGGCTGAAAGACATTACACATGTTTTTGAAAATTATTTTTAGATATTACGATAAAATTCCAGACCTGTCCAGACAGCTGATTTGTTCCATAATTAATATAAAAGCATAGATTGATTACAGGACAAGTTGCAGACAATGCACAAACTTTTATTAGTGTATAGTTCCACAGTGCAACGCATGCTAACAATATACATTCACCAGAATCTGTAACAAGTTTTTATAGTTTATGTAAATGGAATACAGGTGTACAAATAAAGTTGGATAAATTCTATCTTCGAAAGTTGCCGAGGGAAAAAAAAACTGGGCAAATCAAAGTTCAACAAGTTTTGCAATTTGTTATTGAGTGCGTGCAGCACCTGTAAAAAATATGCCTATAGTATCACATTGGTAGTACAGTAAATCTCAATTAAACAAGATTTGGTAATTCGGAACTTCGCCTAATTTGGACAAAGTTTGAGGTACAAATGATTTGTAATGTGAAGACTTGAACTAATCAATATTGATTAATCCGTATTTTGGTTGAAACGACCCTGGAATAACCAAGATTTAATGTATCTACGAAAGTCAGGGAAACTTTTTAACTGCGGGTCGGATAAGTTTCCTCCGCCTTTTACGCTTTTTCGGTTTTATCTTTCGTTGGGCTTTTATTTGAGGATCGATTGATTGTGTGTTCGAAGAACTATTAGCTTTTTCTATGCCTTTTTCCAATTTTTATCCCTTTTATTGTTCTAATAGACACTGAGGATGCTTTCTAGCGAAATTAATTTGTTTTTACAACACTGTCAACACTGATTTTAGCCTGGAAATAAATATTTCCCGAACTTGTAAAGTTTGACGAACAACGAAATTGCGTTCCGGCCCGAAGAAAAAAGTTTGACAAGTGTTTTAATAGTAACCGAGTACTATCCATTTCTGCAATAAAAAGCGGACGACGAACGACTTGATAAAATACTACCCCCGGTGGGTAAAATTGGTCCATTTGTTCAAAGGGGCCCAGCTCAGTTGGCTTTTTTTGAAAGTTTGACGAACAACGAAATAATGTCGGAAAAGTTTGACAAGTGTTTTAATAACATATACCCGAGTACTATCACTTCGCAGATATACCAAAATCTGCTAACAAACAAACCGTACTATAAACACATACTTACGGTAGATGTATTTCAGATTTTTAATACCATCAATGATGGAATGATGGCCCATCATTAGGTTTTGTATTTTTTATTCTTTACAAATAGTTTTATATCTCTGTTTACTTTACCTTAAAAAAACTTTAGTAACACAAAAAAACAAATCAAACGAAACTAATCATGCGCATCCAACGCGAAACAAAAACCTCAAAAACTTTGCGAAAACGTTTTTGGTTTAAGCGCGCATCGTCGACGTCGAAAATCTTTTTTTTTACTTTTTATTGTACTTTCATTTTTGGCCTTATATTATGATATGACAGAAAGGCAATTGTCTGTTCAAGTTTATTTTATTTACGCGGCAAAATTTGGGGATTACCCGTAAAAAAAATCTCGCACCATTATTCGCCAACAATAAACTTGAAGACGAATTTATCTGCGTCGGTTCCGACTGCTTCAGCAAACTGCTGGTTTTACTGAAGCAATTCTGGTTGCTGTTAGGACACATTAAGTAAGCAGCGAAGAAAATAATATGAAACAAAATTATTTATTTACCTTTTCTGTTTGTATAAAATAATTGTTACTTAATTTGTTTGTTTTTTTTCACAGCTACCCATTGAACAAAAATAGGTTAGTTTTAACTGATCCTAATATATATTGCAAGAACTCTGCTATGTTGGATAGATCGTGGGGCCAAATGTCTCTGCTCGGCACATATGGATTTATTACTTATGTGAAGCCATCTCAACTTTCTGACACTGTTTTGAGGTAAACAATTTCCCATGTTAGTTTTCAGCTTTACAAAAAAGGATATTCTTATGTTTTTCTACTTAACCTGCATGTTAAACAAGTGGGTCTAAATTGTCCACACTTCATTTTAAAGGTCATTTTCAAATAGGTTTTATTTTCACAAAACATACATGTAATTATCTAAACCAGGGGTGTGCAACCTTTGTCACTGTGGGGTCAAAAACAATTGCCAATTTTAAGTGCTGAGCCCTTTATATATCACAAGGTAATTTTACTTTGTTGCAGATCAAAAATACCATATTGAGTTAACTACAATTAAATTTCACTTTTCATTCTAGCCTGCACATAAATCTACTCAAAAATATATAGCAATTGGACTTGTTTGCCAGTACTTTTGAAATCCAAGCTTCTCTGCGGGCCGCACAACCCTTTATCAATGAGCCACAGGTCGCACACGCCTAAACTAAATTTCTGGTATGTGTTTGCAAAACAATTTGTGACAGATATTTTATATCTGACGGCGCATGAAATATCAAACGCAAGCGAACTGGGTGAAAGTTATTTAACCTATTTGGAATAATTCTTACCTTTCTCAATACCTACAAGAATTTCTGAGATATTTTGTTTAAAGTCAAATACATGTCAAATAGGCTAAATACCAACATTTTAAGCAAATCTGTCATTAGTATTTGAAAATTGTTTAAAACCCAAACATTTTGATTGATTAGTTACATCCAGGAAGGGTAATACACTGTTTTCTTTACTTTTTTTCAAATGTAGACACATTTTAGTTATTAATCCAAATTTGATCCTCCTTAAGTTTGACCCCGAATGACCCAATGGTTCAGTCATAGGCCCCCAAAGCGAAAAAAAATTAAAAGAGCTGTACTGACTAAAGTACATAATCTGAGAGTTTCATGCTTTGTTGGTTGGTGCAATGTAAGCTATTCTAAAGAATTTTGTAACTTTTTATTGGATTCAACCATTTTTACCCCTTAAACCCCCAAATAATAAGTTTTAGGCCAGAAATACAAACCCCAATGTGCTGAAATGTTAAACAATTGTTTGCAGTAGGTTATTCGTTTAGAATTTAAAGTATGTGTACACTGTCAGTCATATAGAAGTCTCAAATCTCAAGGTGTGCAATTCACTTGTTTACGATTAAAGCTGGTGAATACAGCGGGAGTGCTCAGCTTAAAGTCCTGGGGAGAGACGTTTTATGAGACAGTCGTTTCGGTGATTAGAAATCAGCTATTTTTTGTGCAGCTATGCTATGTTGTTTTATTAAGTTATCCCGCATATTTTCGATTTTGGAAAATTATGTGTAAAAACTGACCTTGAACGAAAATTGAAAAGTATTTTTCCCATTCTTATTTACTGTTTTTTTTGTAATTATATAGAAATAATTCAGCCAAAAAATACGAACAAAACTTTTAAAGTTGGGTTAATGCTTTTCTGAAAGTTTTTTCTTTAAGAATCTGAAAATACCCGAAACATCTGTTTACCGTAAATTTGCACAAACACACGTGTGGGGACCCATTCGTATTTGCTTGCAAAAACAATCATATGTGTAGATCAAATGATGTGTATAGTAAGTTGGTAAATAGGATATAAAATATATAAAATGTAAGTATATTAGAAAGCCACCTTTCTAGTGTTTTGTGGTCTTTGGTATTCGAGCCTAAAATTTTTATTGGTGGTTAGTATTTGAGCTGGCGGTAAAATATAATGCTTTAGCTTGTTTGAAAACATGTTTATTAAGATTCCCAGCCATTTTAGTCAGTACCATAATGTATAGCAATGCATTTCAACCCACTTTGAACTTGTGTTCTGTTCCCAGGGGTCTACATTCTGCAACCACAGGGTTTTAATGCTTGAAATGCTTGGTGTACAACTCAATGAACAATTTCTGTGTAAGATTTCCCCTCTAATGAACACAATCAATTTTGAAACACTGTTTAAATAAACAAACTGACTATAAATGTAGATTTCAGAGTAAAAATCTCTTTCAGAGAGATTTGATTTAAAATGTTTCAACAGTCACAGTTGTATGAACCATTTTGTAATTTTTGTAACTTTGTTTGTAAATTTTTTTGTAACAATTTTTGTTTATCTCAGTTGTAGCTTGTTTTTCAACAATGAAATGATTCAAGCGGGGTAAAATGCTGAGAAAAGCGTTTGCTTTACAGTTGTGTTAAAATATGAGGAAATTATATGTCAAAATAAACCCTACGTCAAAATCCTCCGATTGTGCAACAGAAATCATCTCAATGAATCAATTTAGCGCTGAAATATTTTTCAATACAACTTCATCTAGTTTTCTATGAAATCAAACCAGTCTTAGAAATATTTAACTTCATTTCAATCTGTTGGTTGATATTATACGTAGTATTTCAGCTACTGTGGTGATATTTTTAAGGGTATATTCACAACAATGAATGAATTTTCGTCTGTTTGCCAAACCACGCAAATTAATTTTCAAAACTTAATTAAAATCTGAAACTGATATTTGGTTACAGGCCCCATTGTACTTAGTGCATCTTTTGTTCCTCATTTATTTCAATCTTCATTCTTTGTTGTCAAAACAAACACAGCTTCAATGTATTTCAGTTTGCCTCATTTAAATTTGCTCAAGATAGCAAAGAAAATATTTTGAGTGCAAAAAGTAGGAAGTCAACTAAGAGGGCATTGTGATGTCATACTAGGTCCGATACATATTGGTTTTGATAAAGTTTTTTACATACTGACTTTACTTCTGCCTTTAACAATCTGCTGTTAAATAGTCATGGTTGTAGCATTATATTTGACTTTTTAGACTTAATACCAATCATTTTTTGCCAAATACTAAAACAGAAATAGCACAAGCAAAACTGTACAATATTTTTTTGATTTTACTCATGTAAATATCATACTATGCTTGTGACAAAATCATTGTTTAAAATGCTGTTGTTTGGGCTGAGCCAATTTTTGTGCTGCATCATGTACTAGAAAAAATGCTTTAATATTTGTTGTTTTATCTCTAACATGTTAATTTTTTTACAGATGATTAATCCAAGCGAAAACGAATGCAACATTTTGAAAACAAGGCATCTGACTGTGAAATCCCTAACCCGAAACTGAAGCCCTGCCTTGATTTGTCCGTGAAACGACAAAAAACTGATGAAGGTAACATTTCTATTAGGCTTTTTTGACATACAAATACATTGTTTGTTCTCTTGGCGTTTATAAAAGTTTTGCACAAAATAGAAATATAATATTCATATATTAAAATATAATTAGAAACAAATATATTCTAACTAATATAACCCGTTAAAACATTTAATTACGTCCCTGGTTAATATTGTTGTTAAAAAGGTGAATCCTGAAAAAAAAACAGTTGTTATTTGTGTGTTGTCCAACTGGCAACATGAAATCACACAAAGATGAGTACAGACCATCATTAATCTTTTCACCTGGAAATGAATCATTTATTTTGTTAATCAGCTCGTGTGATTTTGTGTTGTTCTAATCTTCCACCAAATACTTTGGCTTCCTTTGTGGGGTGTGTGGGTTTTCAACACACAAGCGATAAACGAACTCATGTTTTGGAAGCTTGAAGTTAGGAAGTAGCTGCTGGCAAGTGAATAAGCCACCAGATGCTCTTGCCATAATTATGGGTCCCCTTCCCTGAAGGGGACACATCTTGATTTCACTCTGTTTTTTTCTGTTTTTTTCTTTTTTCTCCGGTGAAGTTTGTCCATGCACTTTTGTCCTGAAATCTTTGATGGATTTGGATGAAATTTTCACAGATGGTAGATATGGTTATGTAGATGTGCCATTTGTTTTGTTTGACTTGATAGCCCCAATATTTACCCCACTAGCCCCCTAAAATGGGTGAATTTTTTAAACGATGTCCGAATTAGATGAAATTTGGACACTTTGTTCATTTTGTCATAAAAAACTGTCGATAGTTGTGTTTCACTCTGTAGCCCCAATATTTACCCCACTAGCCCCCTAAAATGGGTGTTTTTTAAAAAAAAATAATGTCCAAATTAGATGAAATTTGGACAGTTTGTTCATTTTGCCATTTTAAGGTGTCGATAGTTGTGTTTTGCCCTGTAGCCCCAATATTTAACCCACTAGCCCCCTAAAATGGGTGATTTTTTAATAATGTCCGAATTGGATGAAATTCCGACAGTTTGTTCAATTTTGCAATAATAAGCTGTATATAATTGTGTTTTACCCTGTAGCCTCAATATTTACCCCACTAGCCCCCTAAAATGGGCGATTTTTTTTAAACAATCCCTGCCTTGGATGAAATCTGGACAATTTGTTCATTTTGCAATTTATGGGTGAGAGTTCCATCATGTAGCCCCAATAACTCCTAAAAGGATATAAAAGACAATGGCTGATATGGGACCCATTATGAAATAAGTGAAGGATATATATATATGTGTGTGTGTGTGTTAAGAAATAGGTTGCAGTGTATGTGCAATGGCAATATGTGCTAAGCCACCCTTCTAGTATAAAGTTTTAATTTTCTTGTTTCAATTCTGTTGCCTTATTAAGAAACCATGCAATAAGTATGTTTCATTTAAATGTAATATTTTATGAAGGGAAAGAATGTACTAAACTGTTACACAAGCAACATATTTAACGCTTTTCAATGAGTTTTCTAACAACTTGGAGATAAAACAAGCAAAATACAGAACAATATTGACATTGTGCAGAAAACAAAATCGAGGACATTACTGTCAAGGTTTCAAATAGCTCATGTACATGTTTGCCTTTAATTAAACACAAACTAATGTAAGGAGGCAAATTACACAAATTGTTCTTTAAATTTTAAAATTTGCATTTTCCATATTGCATGTACACATTACACTTAAAATATACATTGATGCCATGAATATTATCTATATCAGGCATTGCTGTATAGAATGGGTCTATGAGTCTCTTTTATTGTTTCTTCTACTAACATTACTATACACACCACTACAATTGTTTTTTTTTGTTTAAATCGTAGTGTATATTGTTTTATGTATTAAATACAAAGCTTTTTTGTATTGTTCTTGCAGAGGAGAGGTCAACACAATGTAATGAACATGACAGTGAAGTTGACCATGAAGCACAAGCATCACAAGCAGCAGGAGGACACATGAGTGATGGAAATGAGATGGACGTTGACGACAGCATTCATATCAGAATGGAAAAGTAAGTTTCACAAAAACATGGGGTAAAAATATCAACTAAAATTGCATCTTAACTAAATGTGAATTTTAGATACAGAAGATTCATGGAACTTCTTGGTCAGCAAACTCCTCTGATTGAAGCAATGACTGAAGCAGGATTAACTCATCAAGACCTGATCGCTATTAGACAAATGAAAACTATGACCAGCAACAAACCAGAACCAACTGTAAGTACCAACTTTTGCCAAACCACTTTAGTTATTTTGAGATCAACTACTTATTATTGGTCTCCTGGTGTTCTTCGTAATGATTATGTCCAATATACTGTTAAATAAAATTGAATTGCAGTTCTTTCATAATAAACATGAATGTGCAGTTTTTTTCACAAATTTTAACCCTCATAAAATATTGGTGGCTTGTCACCAAAACAAAATCATGAGACACATTTTGATTTCACTCTATTGTTTCATTTAATACTTTTTTTAGTTTACCATTTGAACAAATTTGACTGTCAGATTCAATCTTCTTCTGAACATGAAACTTCTCAAGACACTCACAACACAAGGTAGAAAATAAATATTAATCCAATTTCATTGATTTTCAAGTAAAATTCTTAAGTTTTAAACTTTTTTGGCAAGAAATATGTTTTGTGAAGCAGATATCATTTCCCTTGCTTCTAATATAGACAATGTTGTTGCTAACTTTAAAATAAAACCTAACTTAACACAAAACATTTGAAATAGCAATTGGAGCTTTTCAAAAACAGGTTGCATACTTTGCATTTTGTCACCAGATTATTATGAGCTATATGAACTACCCAGAAAACTTTTTAATGCGATATTTTTACATTTTTAGTAGCAATGCAACTTGGAACCCACCCACTTCATGGAATAATACAAATAAATATATTACAAGCATACCCGGTATAATACAAGCATACCCGGTATGTTTTAACTGTTAACTGTTTATCAAATGAAAGTGTTAAGAGCTTGTCATAGCAGCAAAAATGGATGTGTACACATTAAAATTGCACACATTTTACTGTTTGTTTTTACTCATATATACCTGTATCAGTATAAATAAAAATTTAGTTACACTGTTAAGGCATTGTTGGGAGAAATGTAGACTTTTGTACAATAAATGTCAGAACATCGAAATGTTTAATGCTTGCATGTTGCTGCTCAGATTAAATTTGAAGCTATGCATATTCCTGTTATTGTTTCTGTAAACTGTAAAGTATTTTAATTGGTATGTTTTAAATTTGTGTGCCATTGTGAACCAGAAAATGTTGCTGCTCGATATTTTTGTTGGTTGATAAAGTTTGTATGTTACAGGCCACCACACCACCTACATCTTCAAATCAAATCCCACCCCTCAAACCATTTTCTTCAGCCAGTCTACCTCCAGCAGTTGCTGCAGCCTTCATGGCTTCAATCGTTTCAAGCAATGCAGGTGTGTAACTTGAAAATAAGAAAATTTAAAGATAACAGGCAAAGTGATGATGTTTACTTGTAAATAAATTACTGAATGTTGTCTGAGGGTGAGCAGTTGGAAAATTGGTGTTGACTAATTCTGGCATAGAAACATTACTGATCAACACTAGTACTTCATGAATCTCTAAAAAAGTTTTTTACTTGTTGACAACCATTGACTTGTATTAGACTAAAAATTGAATGAAATAACCCATTTACTTTGGCTTACGAGCTACCATAAGCGCATTACATGACAGAAGGAGAAAAAAAATATAATTTGTCATTATGTTAGTTTACTAAAAAAATCAGGCTCTGTATTTAAAGGAAGTGGTTCAGTACTTAACTTGCGGAAGTTGTAATTCAACTTCAACTAACGACAAAACTCATTTTCACACTGATTTAAGTTAAAACATTTTTAGAACATGCTTCAGCTAACTCTAAAGCGGAACTTCTGCAGAAAATATTCAAAAGATCATCAGCTATTTCTCAGGTAAGCATATGTTACTGTTTCTTTTAAGTGAATTTCCAATATATATTTTTAGTAATACATATGTGTACTGAAAACAATGTATGATATTATGTAACTCAGTAGTTTTACTAGAAACAAAATTGTCATTGATGTAGAGTAAAGCGTATATATTTTGCTGAGCAGCTATTTGGTGTTTATTGTCGTGAACTGTTAAATCTTTCATTAACACAAAGTTTAAATATAAAAATAAGTTTAACTACAAATGCTAGCACACCACAATAACTTGTCCAGTAAATTTCGCAATCTTAGATTAATTGCTGTAATTTATGTCAGCAAAAATCATCTAATACTGGCAAATTGGTAGAACTACTAACACTGAGCATTTTAAATACAACACACAACGGTTAAAACTCCACAACAACTTAAATTTCTTTTGTTGTCTTAGTTTAATTGCTTTAATTTATGTCAGCAAAAATCATAGAATACAGAAAAACACACGCATCAGCCCTGTATAACCCATTACAGGACCTGATCATTATTACTGTGATACGACACTGATTATTTCAGGTCTCGTCCAGCTCTTGTGTGCCACCTAGTGTGAAGTATAGTGAGAATGCCGACTCGATCGACACAATAACAGCTGGAACTGTATCAAGCGGAGTCGGGTGGGTAACTTGTTTGTTTATGTTTCTTCAAGGCTACATTGGCTTTGACATATAATTAGACTGAGAAATATTTTTCATCAATATTTAAGTTTGTTTATAGAGCTCTTCTGGCAAATGCAATTTTATTTCGACGTTTCGACGTCCTATACAGGTCGTGGTACAGTGTAACGCGCATTCAGTGTTATTTATCCTGATAAATGCGACGGCGAAACGTCGGAATAAAAATGCATTTGCCAGAAGAGTTTTAAACTTGATATTATACCTGGCAGAAATAGCTGATGTATTTAATTTTGTTTTTTACATTTGTTTAGTTTAATCAAAAAAGGTACTCTGGATCCAACCAACTTTGATGAGGATGTATTCGACAAATATATTTCAAAGTAAGATGCTTTTTTGCATCTGTTGAAAAGACTTTCTTTTTTTTACAAATTGTAAAAAATTTTTGATTTCTCAGTTATAATCGAAACTATTCCTTTTTTTGTATCAGACGTAACTTGAATATTTCACTGAAAATTACTTAAACTCTGTTTAATCGCTAAATAAAATGTCAACCCATTATGCGCTGCATTAGTGAAAATGTTGCTTCATTACAAACAACTAGTGTTGATACTGTGGTATCTTTAGGCGTGATTTATTTACTTACAACTTAAACATATCATACTGAACGAACAGGCCGCAAACTGTGTAAACCGTCATAAGTATAAGTATACGTACAAATTCCGAAATTGAGGGCAGGTTCTTTTGCCTAAAGCCCTAAACCACAAATAAACAGCGGACCTCAATATCCTCAGTTTGTCGAGGGAACATTTTTTTCCAACCTTTTATCAGAGAATATATTTCACCCCAGAAGAGCATTAAAACAGTCTTATATATTCCCAGGTATACATCGAAGCACCCTTGCATGCAGGCATCATGTCCTCATATCAACAGAGACCATTACCACTGCACTGATAGTGATTGTAACTTTCAGGTAATCTACTTAACATTACAATAATATAAAAAGCAGTTTAATCCCCGGTAAGTGGGCATTGTTCATACGACTTGCGAAAGTCTTATAAAACCGTTTTCCATAAATGTATAGCGTCTTATTTACCTATCGTTAACGTTTGTGACTCTAAAATTTCAAAAATACTGATCTTTTTTAAACATATCTATCCAGCGCTTCACCAACAAGTCGGATGTGATTCGTCATTACAACATGCATAAGAAGAGAGATAACTCATTAGCTCATGGCTTCATGAGATTCGCACCAACAGACGATTGCTCGAGACAATTTGGTAACTGCCATTTGAACGGGAAAAGCACCCACTACCACTGCTTGCATGTAAGTTCAACTCATCACTTGCATTTTGTAACGAAATCGCGCTAGAAAAACCTAACCTGCGATGGGATTCGAACCCACGACAGTAGCTTATCTAACAAACATCGTAACACCAATTTGTGAACAGACAAGCTGCACGAAAGTCTACACTAGCACTTCTGATGTGATGACGCACGAAAATTTCCACAAGAAGAACCAACAGTTTGTGAGCAATGGATTTGAGAGATATCGAGCAACGGAGTCATGTGGAATGTCAGATTGTCCGTTTGTCAACCAACGAACAACCCACTTCCATTGCACGTGAGTTTCAAGCTGGTGTTTTAGGTTATTATTTCAAAAATGCCGACATCCCACGGCCGTGTGCACTTATTTACTTGTACCTTAAAATACACTCGCGCGCTTGCACTTTCAAAATACAAGTAGTGGCGGACTTGCATTGAATGTCCTGTGCAAGATATAAGTTTTCTGAAACTCATTTCTGAAACAAAAGTGCGTTTTTGTGGACATAAAAGTAGAGTTTCTATGTTACTGGTAAAGTTTTCTGGGGTAGAAGAACTCACAGTTACCAGGTTTGGGAATTTCCGCTAGGTGGCGCAACAGAGGCCGTTTACGGTGACAATAATTGCTGAGTCAGCATGTTTCAAATTAATGTATTATTGCCATCATAAAAGCCTATATGTTGAAACTGATTGATTTGGACAACTTGTTGAACCATCGTTTTATCCCCCAGTCGTCCCGGTTGCAATTTCACTTTCAAGAACAAATGTGACATCGAGAAACATAAAGCTTACCACACCAGAGATGACGCGTACACCAGACAGGGATTCAAGAAGTTTTACAAGAACGAAGCTTGCCAGTAAGTCGTAAAATAGTAAGGATTAAATCAAGGAGAATTGTTTGAAAAGTTGTTTGAACTAAATATATCGTTGCCTTTTTTTTCCTGATGAAGGTATAGGACGTCGAAACGGCGGAATAAAATACATTTGCCAGAAGAGCTAAATAAACTTGATACTAAGCCTGGCAGCAATAGCTTATATATTCAAAGATTGATGTTTTAAATTTCAATTCACTTGTTTATCCTCCCTAAGAAATGTTGTTTAGAGCCCTTGACCAAAAACAAGTAACATATATGAAAAACACTAAATTTTTAGTCCAAACTTTTGTTTCAGATTTCCGACATGTGCTTGGAACCGCACAGCAAACCACTTTCACTGTTTGCGGAATAATTGCGGCTTTTCATTCACGTCAACCAGCCAGATGGTGTCGCACAAGAGGAAACACGACCGACAAGATCTTATGGGATCTGACAGTCTAAGCTCAAGTAAGAAAAAATACTTCGGAACGTTTTGTTTTAAATGAGAAATACTACAAAGATCATTTTTTCCGCGCAAATCTTTGTTTTTCATCTTTCCTATCAAAACAGTTTGTGACAAAAATATTTTCTTGGTGCACAAAACTCTTTTCTAAGTACTTTGCACATAACTTAGTTAATTTTTTTTCATTGCAAAGCTTTTCTTCTCTCTTTGTACATTTTTTTCTGATGGTTCTTTTCTTTACTAATGTTCGAAACTTTTGTGCCAAAAACCTTTTCTAATTTATTCATCTTCCGTTTATCTTGTCGCCATAGCAACCTCTCCAGAGCTTCTTCCTTCTCCTCCCACTCTCACTTCTTTTTCCTCCTCTTGCTCCTCCCGTCCTCCTACATCTGCTCCGTGCGCTCCACACCTCCCTCCAGCGGTGGTGCAGCAGTCCTTAGTGAGACATCAACAAGCCCCCGTGACCTTTGGACGACCCCCGTCTTATCTGGGTATCAGGGGAAACCCCCCAACCCCGGTTTTGATGCCATCTTTTATTTACCCCTACGTCGCGTCGCGATTACTCAACCGTGAGATTTCTTTTTCTTGCTTTCTATGAAACTTTTTCTTCACTGAAATCTTGTTCACTTAATAATGGGGGAGTTTTAGAAAGTTATAGCAGTTCTCCTTCTTTGACCGGTTTTACTTGACATAAACTATATCAAGTTTATAGAGCTCTTCTGGCAATCGTATTTTTATTCCGAAGTTTCGACATCCTATGCAGGTCGCCTTTATCAGGGAAAATAACACTGAATAAGCGTAGAACTATTTCTATTAATGAAAACATTTTGCTTGATTATTTCTTCGTTGAAAAGTAAATTCGCTCATAACTTAATATTCTATAAATTTACTTTTTCATCTTTTTTTGGTTTAAAAGCCTACTTGATAAGCTGACAGTTCACACTGTTTCGACCTTAGAGTTCTCATCAGTGCAGCTGGTGACGATAGATCGGCCTAATTGGCTAATGTAGCCATCCAGCGGCACTCCAGTTTGTGAGATCTTATAGGTCAAAACAGTGTGCACTGTCTGCAGCTTATCATTTATTGGCTCTATGCTTTTACATACTTGATAACATTAGGTAAAGTTTTTTGTGGCAAGCTCTACCGACCCGGATATATTATTCTCAACCTTTCACTTTTCAGGTCCGGTTCCTTCGCTGGTTCTCGAGTCGAGATCAGGTGGAAGTGCAAAGTTTGATTCTTCCATGTTGCAGGAAGCGGCAAGAAAAGTTTTAGCCTCAATTCCAACAACTGTAGCAACTGGTGGGTTTTCGTTTTACTTCTTACACTACTTTGCACTGTAACTTGCGGGAAATATAAACCACTCTGAAACACGTTACACGGATCTGTTCATAAGTTTAATGACAAATATAACAACCCAAGTAGATGTGTTCCTTCAAATCACTGATGATGGCATGAGCATTTGCCGAAACGTTTGAATAATAAAGCATGTTGCTTTTTATGAATACATTGGCCGGATCTATTCATAAGTTTGGCGAATTCAACGGTCCAAATAAACGTAAAAAGCGACATGTTTTTTTAAAACGTTCAAACGTTCGGCAAATGCTCATGCCATCATCTGTGATAACAACTTGTAAAATAATTGTTTAAAAAAACGTAGGGTATGGAGTGAAGAGCCCTGGCATAAATCTCACATTATATTTTTGATTCTCGTTTTCAGCTGCCCTGCCCCACACTTTATCGGGTTTCACTCCAAAAGCTGAATCTTCTAATCCTCCAGTTCCTTCATCTTTTAACGCATCTACATCTGCATCTCCTCTGCTGCCATCCAGCGGTGAAATGAAACCCGACATGTCGTCAACTCCACGGTGAGTTTTCTTTCGCTCTTGCGGTTCTAAATCAGTGGTTCTCAACCTTTTTTTATGGTCAGGACCAAATTTAGGTGTGCAAGGAGCCGCAAAAAATAAGACCTAAAAAAATCACTTAGGATTATTAGCTAAAATAGAAATCGTTGGTTGTTTTCTGAGGTCTGCTGCGAGCCGCAAAACAAGAGCCGGATGTGGCCTCAAAAGCAGTTGAGAATCATTGGTTTAAATTGTCAACTTTAAATCTTTTTGGGTGATTTTTTTGGTTGAAACATTCTTTTCTTGTAACTATTAAATGTGTTTTATGCTATTGTTCCTTTTTTATAACTGTTAGAACTTCTGCACCTAATTGTGTATTTTACTGAATTTGGAAATACTTTTTTGTCCAATTGTTAATTGACCTATGTTTTTTTGTTTCCACAAGCTAAACTAATAGATACTTTTGTTTTCCAGTGATGAAGTTGTATCTCGGGGAAATATCAACCCATACATTCTACCACCGGCATATAACGATCAAATGGAGGTAACATTCGCTATAAAATATATTGAAAATTGCCAGTATTAAACCACAATGTGAATGCATAACGACGTTTTGACGTGTTGTATGAGACGCCTTCAATATGATAACGGCATATCGAGAAATACAAATTTCTTATAAAGCGGCATAAACACAAAAATCATAAAATACCCATCACAGAAATTTATCTATTTTTAGACTTCAACATACAAGAGTGAAAGTCATTACGAGCAAGAAAGCAGTCAAGCAGAACGTGGTGGGCACTGGAGCGAAACCGCTAGGTCACCTGACCGCCTGCCAGCCAATCAGGAGCAAGATAGGGATAACTATGGTTCATTTATTGATGAAAGTCATCAAAACCAGAGTAAGTGAGGTTTTGAGTTTTGCTGAACAAGCGTAAATAAACAGTAAACATGGGAGGAATATTAATTCGGTATTGGATATCCCAATCGGTTTAACAGCAATAACATTTTTTTAGTTGAGGACCAAGCTCTTAATCTTTCATCCAAGAGCAATTCGACGTCATCAAGTGAAAAGAAACCGATGGAGGTAAAACAACTTAACAATACAACAGCAACTTATGCTCACATTAAGACAATACTAATCCTGTGTTGCACTTATTTCAGATTCACCAATCTGACAAACCCTCAAAAGCGGTGCTCAAGTTTTTCCGAGGGTAAGCACCTAATTAGCATAATTCATTTTTTCTTCAGACTTGTTTGACAAAGATTTTCTTGTTAAACGCGCACATAGAAAAATGTCCGTAGTTAAGGCGGTGTCTCAATAAAGATGTTTCAAAAAATCAAAGTTTTCATAATGAATGTCTATGTGACGATTTTTTTAACCAAACTTAAAATCAAGTAAATGTTATCACGTGTACAATGTTGAAATAAAAATGAAAAAACGTAAAAAGTTGCGAATAACAGATAATTTAGGTAAAAAAAATCGGGTGTCCACTGAATATTTCTGCTTCAATTTGCACAAAAAGCAGAAAATGAAAACACGCAACTTGTGGTTTGCAAATAAAATGTTTATTTTCACACAGACTCGGTCCTGATGAATGCAACGTCGCCAACTGTGTGTTCGGTTCGTGTCATCATTTTCACTGTGCTGTAGAGGATTGTTGTGCTGTGTTCACTGAAAAACATCTCGTGCTAACTCACACCACGTAAGTTGTCCAGCAAAACCTCTTTTTTACAATTTATTGATAAACACAACAGTTTTGTAAAACTTCATTTGAGGCTGAAAAATACTAATTTGGAAGTTGCTCTTTTTACACAAATAGGAATTTTGATGAAAGCTAGAAGAAATCGCAACCGGTATTAAAATTGATTTAATTTTTTTAGATTATCTATAATGTGATTGTCATATCAAAAGTTTTTATTGTACAATAATTTCTGTTCCTCAACTAGATTTTCCTACAACTATTGTTGGTAACCATAGCGACAGTGTTAAGCTTAAGCCGACATTGATCGACTTTTTAACAAAAACTTCGGCTTAAACGTTTCATCCACGGGAAATATGTCAAAAAACTGTTCTCAAACAATTTAATTGCAAACATATATATTTTTCTACACAGATTTCACGAAAAACTGTAACAATCCGGTTTCGAACAACCAATCGCGCGCCAATTCTCCCCGGTATTTCCCGCCCAGGACGAACCCCCCCGACCTCGCTCCCCCAGTCGCGTTACAACCCCGTCTAGCGGTCATTTGCCACGCGGCGAGGGCGACACCCAGCGGAACATCGTGCTTAGTCGCGCACAGTTCGACCAGTCACGTGACATGGGTAACCACGACAACGGCAACAACAACAGCGATGGGGATTACCCTAGTGTGAGCGCCCCTCTCCCGGTAAACATGGCGAGTTATGCCGACCATCCAGTGTACAAGTACATATCGCGGATGGTGGCCGAAAAAAAGCTTGTTTACCCGACTTTGAACCCCGAACCCCGCTCGACTGGGGCTTATATGATGCTGCAGAACCCCACTCTCATGTCACAAGCGATGTCGGGCTCACAGGGTCCCTCTAGTGGCTTGGGAGGACACTTAGGTTTGATGAAGAAGATGGGAGGAAGCGATGAGGAAGGTTTCATCCACATCCGACCTGGGTAAGTTTGGGATTCGATCAGATTCGCAACAATTCAAAGCTGCTTGAAACTACCTTCGTGATCTTTAAAAAAACTTGATACAAGCTTAAAGTAACTATGCCGTAAAGTGTGTTAAAGTTTCCCATACCGAATGAGCTCGGTCTTAGGATCAACAAAATAACAATTCTGTGTTTATTTCTTCACCAGAATGACATGCATGCGTCGTGATTGCAAATATATCATGCAGAATCACTGGCACTGCACTCTGAACCGGTGCAGATACGTTTGCAAGTCGCTCGGCAAAGCTCAAACGCACAGGTATGTTATGTGTCATGCAGTGGTGGGGTTCAATTTTTTTGTCACCCGGTTTTATCACAAAAGCCATATTTTTCAGCCGGTTCTGTTACAAAAAGTCCATTGACAGTAACCAGTAATGCTAACCGGTTTGCTGGTCACATAAAATTTCGTGAGACGGTTCTGTACCGACTGAAACCCAGTCACCGGGTTTTTTACCTGGTTAGCTCATAGCTACAGCGAAAAAAACATAGTTTATGACGTCATTGTTTTGGGGATCAAAAATACGTAACACAAGCATAGGGCATGAAAAACGTGAACTTAAAATAAGCAATATCGTAATTTTCCTGACACTTGTTTGTTTTCATCCAGACAAGCCCACGACAGTTTGGAAGCTTATGCAAAAGCGGCAAAAGAATGTTTTCGAAGCTACACAGTGAAGAAGATGTGTCCTAACCCGGTAAACTAATGTTGCGTGTTTCTGGATTTAATAAATCCATCAAATTGAAACTATGTGCTAGTGTAAAGCTGCTGTTTCATCGACTTTTATCCTCATGTTTTAGGGCCCAATTACTAAATATGTGACCCGTTTTACACACCTAAGGCTAGACTTTTGCAGCCTACGCCTTGCCATGTGGTGGTGAATGCTTGGTGACCGGCTGATTCGGTATGGCGCCTTCAATGGGCCTGGCGTACTGTGATCTATACAAGTCTAAGAGCTTTAAAACATTGTCGACGCTGTTAGTGAAATTCCAGCGAGTCGACTTAACACGAAATTGTATTCAGAGTTGCGAGTTTCGGTTGAGGGGACATTACCACTGCTTGAAACCCGGTTGTCAGTTCGTTACCATAGGAACGTCAAAACTTCCCTGGCACATGAAGAAGCATGAGAAGATTGCTAGAAGAGAGGCGAGCGGATTTAAATATTACACAAAGAAGGAGCAATGCGGAAGATATGGTGGGTTTTTATGTGGTGTAAATTTGCAAAACTAAACAGCGAAAATGTTCCCTTTAATGGTTGGGACCTTGTTTTAATAATTGTAACAATTAAACTACACCTTTTGGTTGTCTTCAAGAGATAAAACAATTTGTTAGCTATCTCAAATTGTAACTTATACATTGTTTTTTAAGCAAATTGAAGATTTAAAAAGTTACGTGGTGAACTATTGGTTTTTGGTTTTTACCACATTCCGCACTTAGACACATTATACCTAAGCGATGTACTTTGTTTGAAAAGTATTTTATTTTAGCAAACTGTACATTATTTGTTTCGTAGATTGCAAGTACAACGGATTGTTCAGTCATTATCACTGCATAAGAGCCGGTTGTGCGTTTGCTTTCCAATACAAACATCAGATGTCAACTCACGTGAGAAAACATCTGCGCAGAATGTTGGGGAGGAGTTACAACGGAATGGGTGAGATACAGAAATAAACAATTGCACAGAAACATACAAAACAACATGTTTAATCGGAAACAGCACGTGTTTAATCGGAACATGAAAAAAGTTTCTACGTATACACACACAAAACTTGCACCAAAATGTCACACACACACACACTTACAAAAACATACAAATATACAGTAAGAAACAACAGAAGAAACAGTTTGCATGTGTGCTCGCAATATATAATTCATTGCTCTGAAGAAGCTTTACAGTTCTGGTGGGCAAACCGTCAGCAAAAATACAAGTTCTCGAACAACAACTAATATTTTGTTTAGCATTACACCAGTTGAACGACAAATTCGATAATCATACGAAACGCTAGTTCGGTATTTTCCAGAAAGAAACAATTCTGTAAAACATCTTGCACAAACAAACACAAAACATTATCGTCAAAGTCCGGCAAGTAAGACACGAAAAGAGTTTTAAGATTTCTATTATTATTGCAGATATGACGTCAGACACGACTGACATCGACCACAGCAACGTCGATTCCGGCGACGACTCTCTACCGCTGATAGTGGACGAAGCGGACGAGATCGAGCAGCGTCCAGGCGTTGCCATGGATACGAGCCAGGTACTGACAAAACAAATAGAAAATCTTTGCCTGAAAATTATCACGAAAAATTCAACAACACAAAACGGCGTCTGATATGCTTGACACTAATACAAAAGTTCCATCACAAAATCTTGTTAAAAGTTGAAAATATTACTTCAACAAATTTTTTTTCTTTACAGGCGACTGCATCATCAGTGACGCCATCGTCGTTTCTACAGAAACCGTCGAATTTCATGCATGAGTTGAGCCGACCTCAGCTAGCGATGTTGGAGCAAATATCGAAAGGTTCGGGGTCGAAATATTTCACTTATTTCGCTTCGACCGAGACGAGCTCGCTCACCACAAACCTTTCAATTACAGGGAGGCAATCTTTGGCGCCAACTAGCGGAGATATGGGTTCCCCCCGACCTGTGACGAGTCTTCACTCTACGTCACTTCCTGCCCAACTTGAAAGCAACGATCTTTCGTCGGATGAGGGGGTGCTGGATTTACGAGCAAATTATCCCGACACCGATTCAAACAGCAACGAATCCAACTCGAGTGAGTTTTGAGCGATAAGTTTTCTATGAATAACATGAATTCTATGAATTTATTTCTATGTTTTCTATGAATAACATGTTGTAACGATTAAACTAAGAAGCTAAGAATCCCGTTTCCCGTCGTAATTCATAAAAGCATTTTTATCCCTGATAACACGCAATTATCGTTTTATCGCCATTGCATTAATGGTGACAGAAGCGATTGTTGAAACGTCCATAATATATTGTATTCATTACTAAGTATTACTTCGTACATCGAATATTTTGTACAATAGCAACATAACATATTTTACACACACACGTTCTCTGGCAGTTTTGTTTTGACCAAGCTACTTTTTAGGTCCGTGTATATTGTAGCCAGCACTTTGAGCTGTTTTAAAAAATATTTTGAACGCCCCAGACGAACCGTTGGTACCAAGCAATTGAAGTATTGCGGTGAACCTTGCTCTAATCCGACGTTTTAAGTGCCGTTTTCGCATTTAATCTTAGTATTTCAAGTTTAAATATATGACAGAATTGCCTACGTTTACTTTTTTGAAGGTGAGAGGCATTGGGGTAAATAATGGGAACTAGATTTTTTGGCAGATTAGGTCAATCTTAGCAAAAATTTAAGAAACAGTACCCCGCACTATGGTTTCTCAAACTGAACGACACTTATGAGGTTAAAACACTGAAATTTGTTCAAAAATCTTTCTTGTGTACACACTTTTACCATTACTATTACTATTTAACAAAACATGCTAACGTAGCCTTTGCATGCCACTAAAAAAACTCATCTTTGCTTAAATTAAAGCACAAAGCAAGCGTGACTTACGCGAACTGCTAATAGTTTTGCTGTAGTACTGTCCAAACACTTCGTCCTTGGTCTGTGTCGCATCGTCTATCTTGCATATGTACATCAGTTGATCGAGATCCTTGATTCGATCGGCCAGAGATCGGATGCCGTAATCCCGCAGAGTTTGAGGTTGCAGATTCCATACCCGGGCTATACCTGTGTGATACAAGCGTAGCATTAGTTGGCTTCGAAAAACAGAAACCAAGCGATGGCTTGTGTTTTGATTAGGGCCAGTCTACAGTCAAGTGAATATTGTACTTCTAATGTTCACATTGGTTTAAAAACTCAGGTTGCATTGATTATAACAACATGTTTGGTCAAAAACTACGCTTGTAAACAGAAATGTTTTGGTCAAAAAATTAACAGAAAAGCAACTTATGTGCCAATGTCATAAAACCCCTTCAATGGACAAAGAAGTACTGTTTCCATTGCAAGAATGTAATACATTCGCTAATGAATAAATGTGTGGAGAATATGCAGGCCTTTCTGTGTACCTTTTTCGGATTCAGCTACCCAAGCTATGGTAAGGCCGCCAATCTCGGAATCAGAATATCTAAGCAGAAACGTCGAACACGGTTTCGAGAGAAGTTTGTCCTGTGATTCTGCCTTGCCGATAAATCCGATGATCGCTCTGCGAAAATACGACCAATGATAGAAAAAACTCTTGGAATTAGGATCGGTTATCACCTAAAATTCGACTTAAAACTAAACAAACCTAAAATTCAGGCCTTTCTTTTTGAAACTTTTATGCGTTATATCATAAATCATTGAGTTGTAAAATTTATTAAAACTACAACAATAGTCTACGCTGCAATTTCAACTAACGAACACAACTTTTACAACCAAGCCAGTGTTTTTGTAAGCTTTATATAAGTTGCTGTAGCAAAAAGGTTGAGAATTGCCAACGATATATATAAAGAAACATGGCTTTGTGGAAAATTGTCAGCGAAAATGCAATATACTCTTAAAGATAAAACGCTCCTATACTAAACTGTGAGCCATTCTGAGCCCGAAAAAACACTCACCCATCGTTCCAATGTTGCTGCAAGTGTTTGCTTTTCGACAGTTCCATTACCCCGTTGAACCATTGCCAAAAAGTAAAATTGCGATTCGGCAACGGCTCTCGGTTAAACTGGGCCCAAGAGATATGCTTGTCCGAATTGGGAGGTATATTTTGTCCTGTACAAAAAAAAGTGTTAAAACCGTTCACATTTTTTTTCTTTAAATATCATTTTACTGTTTGTAAAAACAAGAGCTTGAATTTAAAACAGTTCTTTACGATAGGGCTGTTTTTTGGGCACCGACAATTTGTTGACTGAATAAAGTTGAAACCACTAATAATATCTGATTTAATTCCCTAAAACTTATCTTTAAAGTCAAGTTTATGAATGAGGTTTAGGTTACAATAAGCGTAGATGTGATTAATGTCCATTGGTTAGCTGCTAGTGGGAAAATTTAACCTGCCCAATCATGTTTATTAATATCAATGTTCTCATATTCTAAAATTTCCACAATTAAGGTTTTCCTTTAATAAATTACAAGTTTCGGTTGTCCTTTAAGATTTTTCGATTTGATTACTTACTGAAGACTTTGTAGGCGAGATATTGTTTGGCCTGCGGTGTAAGTCCCTTGCTGCTGTGGCATTCGTGTTTCCATTTGCAGTCCAATGTGTCAATCAACTTGCACCACGGAACCTTGTCCGGGATGTGAAACGGTATGCGACCCTACAAGTTGTATATGATTAAAGGTAAGTGTCAAAAGTTGCCGAAACAAATAACGATTTTAAAGGGGAGTGGGCCATTAAAACATTTTTAATCAAAAAAAGTAAAAATGATATTATACTGTGGAATGTCAATTACAAAATTCTTACATAAGGCCACATAAAATTTTGTTGGAAATTCAGTAGTTGCTGTGTTATTTATACATTTAAATACGTTTGTAAAACACGCAATAAAACACTTTTATCCTACTTTTCTAACAACTATACTGGTCTTATGCACACAAATAGAACAAAAAAGCTACAACAGCTACTTATTCCACAAACAACTACTTAATAAAACAACTATAATCAAATTAAAAACATTAATTACAAACCTTACGCCTGTTGTTTGCAATACTGTACAAAACCGACATGCATGTAATTATGTGTACAACAGTAATTATTTCCAGGTCAAAATGCAAACGATAATTAAGCTAAGTAAGGTCAATCAGTAATGTCATGATTGAGCAATGGTTTCTGTTAAATGGCTCGTAAAGCGCATAATTACGGTCGCAATTGTCAAATCAATCTAAAAGACTTGCAAGCAAAACTTCACATAATATTTCTACTACTTTGTTTTCTACTTGCGAACTTAATTTTAGGGCTGGTGCTTATAACTGATTTATTATTTCAATGCAGAAAGTTTTTGGTTGAAGTGCCCATTTTTCACCAAAACTTAAAAAAAACATTTTAAGGCCCACAGTGTGTAGTATATTATAAATCACGAGTCACCAGAGACTCAATACGACAGATAAAAACTTTGAAATAAATTCTATTTTTTATGCAAGAAAATGTATGGATGAAAAAGATAACAAAACATCTTTACCTAAGGCAAAGCAAAAAAGTGTTAAAGCTGCTGCACCCCAGTAAGTTAATTTCCGTTTTCTATTTTAAATTCAATTTTATTTTTTTATATTTCCTACAATATTGTTACGAAACCGGTTTACGCCAGTCAGAGAAAAAGTGTCAAGGTTTTAGCACCCTAGTGGGTAATTTTCTTTTTTCTGAATTTCCAAATAACTGTCACACAATGCTATTAATTACAACACTATTACAGGGTGCAATGCACGTCACGGGCGATATCACGAACGAACAATTTGTGGATGACCAAAAACAGCTAACATGCAAATTATAGACATCCATATTGCTACGTGCGCTAATTACACTAAACACTGCCAAATTATCCTCACGTGATCAGGTTCAACAATTTGATTGGCTGACGGTCGTGCCGAATTATCGACAACCGTCAGAGCCCAGTGATACCTTAGCTGAAAATGCGTTGTCCCATAGGACTGTGCCCCGCGCGTTGCATTCCTGGCTAACGTTAACGATCACCACAACAGGCAGAGACGTGGTGTAAGGCTGTAGAGAAAAATCACACATCGGTTAGTATAGTCGAAAAACCACGTACCTGCTCAGCAAAGGCGTTATCCCACAGTATACTGGCTGCTGCGTTGGCCTCCTGGTTGCCATGCACGATAACGACCACGGGAAGGGAGAGGGTCTGTGTTGGTGCAAGATTGCAAAGCAATGTTAGAAGTGTTAGGTGGTATACTTTTAATCTCTGTACACACCCACCGGCTGGATCAATAGGTTTTTAACTTGAAAAGGTTTGTACAATAGTAACCCTGACTGCTGTTTCACATAACAAGCAGTTTCTTGTTGCTAGGTAACATACTCTAGCACGTGATTGGGTCTTCGGAAATAAAATATACAAATTCACCCTTTAACCATTTTGTTTTTTCTACATTTTACCACAACGAAAAATATAACATCCAGTTCTTGGGAAGATGCGTTTCGTATGTTTTATTTATTTTTTTTTTTTTATTTTTTTTTTTTTTGGGCAAATTTTTTTATCTATACACTCCTCTAGTTCCAAGTAGGTTATGTTAAAGATTGGAGAATTTTCCAGTGAAAACCCATCCAAAACCGGATTTTTCTCCAATTTCTCCCCAAAACTGAAAGGGCGGAGGCTTTTTTTTCAAAACGGCTCAAAGCACTCTGCTTGTTCAAAGGATGGTATAAAATATAGAGGTTTCAAAACATTTTTGTAAAAGATCGTGCGGTCCTTAGTCGTAAAGCAAAGATTACTAACACCAGCAAATACGTAGATAGGAGATGTGCAATTATGTGAGGATAGATGGAATATTATTGTAGTGTTATCAGGAACTGAAGGCTTTACGACCGAAGAGACGTTCTTCACTGTATAACAAGATGCGGGAAATAAAAAACTCTCCAATTTGTGTTCTGGATACTTGTACTTATTCGCAACGGGTAAATTTACTTTAATTTTCAATCTAGTTCAGTGGTCGGCAACCGCCGGTGCCGGTCTTTGAGGAGTTCGTTACCGGGCCGTATACTTTTTCAGGTTAAATGCTTTGAAATATTTTCCCCGTGCATCCACGGATGTTAAAATGATTTGTTTTAATGCTACACATTGGTAGTTTTTTGAACGCCGGTCCGTGATTAAATTTCACGTTCAAAACCGGTCCGCAGTACAAAAAAGGTTGCCGACCCCTGATCTAGTTGACAACAACAGATGCAGCAAAGGACGTTATCTTACCCGGACTTGGAAAACAAGCTCATTTCCACCGACACTGAAACGAGATTGAAAGAGAATCGTAAACTTTTCTTCTGTAACGGATTCCGCACCCCGTTTGTCTGATCGCTTGATACGACGCAAAGACTGAAATACACAAAAACATAAACGGTTACAGTAATATGCTATAGTAAATCTCAGTCAAACCGGATCTTCGCCTAATTCGGGCAAAACTTAGGGAACAAATGATTTGTAATGTGGTAAGGCTTTAAATAATTCAACTTCCGTTAATTCTGATATTCGCCTAATCCCAACATATTTTTTGGTCCAAACGAAAAATCATTTGTTTGTCAGACATTGTTTCTAAAAATGTTTGTGTCTTTGCCTTTGCCGCACTTAACCAAGATATCCAATATGGTGATTAAAGTGTATTATTTCAATGACGAATATATCGGCTTATTCAAACGCGACGCTTGTTTCGCACTTTTTTATCAATCTTGTATTTGTGATTTTGATGGTTACAAACGAATGTAACTGATGTGGCCCTTCAAATGGCAAGAACATTTGCCGAAGCATTTCATTAATCAAGCATGCCGCTTTTTACGTCTATTTGGGCCTTTAAATTGGTCATTAAACTTATGAACAGATCCGTGCATAGTGTTCCAAAGTGTCCTATTATTTTTCAAAAACTTCTTTTTTGGCCAAAAAAAAACTAAACTGTAATAATGTGATTTAAACATAATAAAAAACATGGAATTAGAAAGAAACAAAAATAATATGTACAAAGCATGGTAAGATTTGACCAAGACATCCTAAAAAGTTAATTTGTCCCACGCGGGGCGTACAGTCCTTTGGTAAAACTCTATTATACACAGTAAAATGTTGATTTCAACAGAATATATATATTTTTATTTACCAGTTTACATAGTGAAAACAGTGGTAGTTTGGGCCTCTTTATAGTTCCTATTCGCAATCAAAAGCTAGCGCGGATGAGTGCAAGCGAAAGTGTACGATAGAACGTTGATAATTTTCACGGAAACTAGCCAAATTAGTCCGCTTTAGGGAAGTGATAAATAATTCACATACAATGGGGCCGCGGTTAGAAACAAACAACTGGCAAATACACATCCTGTCTAACAAATAATCCTCTATGCAGCTGATTCGAATTCGTATTATATCCACGGATGTTGATCATGCAGCGGTTGTTGATCATGCATGGCATAGAATTTGGACTACAGTATTGAATACACCACTGATTGTTAGAGCGCTGGGCCTGCGACCCAGTTTCAAAGGGACGTTTTGTCGTTTCATTGTGTATGTTACATTGTGGTATACGTTAGGGTTCAGGTTTACATTTACAAACCGACCATTGTAAGATAATGTTACCTCTTATAATTACACGGATTGAAACTGTGTAATTGCTACCAAGCACAACTGCAATGTTTCGGAAAATGACTTTTAAAAGGTTGCTAAAAAAATAATGTCAAAAATTACAAATTACGTATAGATCGATGCCCAATGTACCTTTTGTGCAAATAAAAAAGTCAAGTTATGTTTAGATTGGTCTGAACGATCTATCCTGGATAATGTATTGGTGTTACTAATGCTCTGTGTTTTTGCCGAACAAGCATTTCACACAAGCCCTAGTTATAACACAAGAAAAGCATGCAACAACTTTGTTTTTCTTTCTTTTTTTGTCACACAAATATAACTCTCAAGCATATCTACCGCGACTTACTCAAGTCGTAATATCAGCGTCCATGCTTGGGCAAAGATTGGGTTCAACTGAACAAGTGTTAGTCCTACATAATCTTTATTAAAGTTCTTCACTGAAGAATCAGTTGTTGAAATAAAAGCCTTTCTAAATGTTCAGTATATGTCGTTTAGGTTATAAATCGATACAATTTTGTTTACAGTGGATCAAATGAGTATTTTTTTTCACCATCCAACTCATTTCCATACAAAAGCTACTAACTATAACGGTAAGGAGCATACTGTGTGAAAAAAGTAATTTTATAAGGCCAACGCCTCTGTTAACGTTCCTGGTGGGTTTGTGATCAAAAGTTGCTTTTACCTAATCGAAAAAATGTTCGAGGGTCGACATTTCTCATGAAGTAAGTGACCTAGGGTCGTTGGCAAAAATAGACACGAAAATCGAGTCTCATTTCAAATGGCTAGACATCTGTCATACACGAATAGCGTAAGGGTTGGCCGGTGTTACACCATTATTGTTTCTCAGAAGCAATAGCTTCCTCTGTTTCGCGAAATACCAAGAGCTATAGCTCTTACGCCATTTTTCTTGGGCTACTACGCAACGTAAATGCAGTGTTGCCAAATCATCTCTAAAAACCGCCAAAATCTTTGTCAAAAAAGCTCAATTTAAATCTAAAATAATTGCAAAGTTATGATGAACATAAATTTATAACAGCTTTCATACAGACCAGTGATTGCGACACACTCATATACAAATCATAGTACCCCAGGCCTATGGAAGGCGTTGTACGGAATCCAGCCGGTCTTCCAAGCATTCCAATTATGGATAATTGTAAAGTGTTATTATTTTCTTGTCTATGTTCAGAATGCGCGCAAAGGGGCTAAAAAAGATTCTTTTTAAAACCCGCTGAAACAGGCAAACCGCATGTCATGAAAACAATCCGCGACCTTAGTCAAAAACCAGCCAATTTGGGCGGGAAAATAGCCCATTTGTCAACTCTGCTCAAAGCAACACACGGGATTCTTTGGGGTTTGATTTGTGAGTAAAATGGTTTAAATGGGACATTCAGAATAGGTTGTTTTGAGATTGGACACAAATTATGGGTGTCCAGTCAGGTCTATATATTACCAATCTGGCCTTTTTTTGAAGACGGTCTTTATCATTGCAATG